>NC_056736.1:416810115-416852615 GCF_019279795.1 Protopterus annectens | reverse complement strand
TATGAAATGGCATATACAACTGAAATAGTACACACATAAACATTTCTGTGTATGCATACCTGTGTGTAGTGCCATATCCTTTGACTTGACTGTTTGTATATGTTTCAGGCAATAATTATTTTGTATGAAAGAATCAAACACTGGCCATTTTAAAAGGTGGCAATTGTAGGAATACTGGCTGTTTGATATGCTGTGCACCCTCTACATATATATATATATCTTCTCATACATATCTATACGTAGTAATATATGTATATGTGTATATATATATATATATATATATATATACATATATGTGTGTGTGTGTGTGTGTGTGTGTGTGTGTGTGTGTGTGTGTGTGTGTGTGTGTGTGTGTGTGTGTGTGTGTGTGTATATGTATCATTGGAATGTTTACTGCTTCCACATTGCACATTCCCTATGGTAAACAGACTGTTCTGCATGATATGTTATTGATATCATCCTGACTTTGTAGAGCTGAGATGAATTACTGTTAACTTGTTGTGGCTACATTGTGTAGGGTCCTGGGTATGAGACTTGCAAGTGTTGGTTATTGTTTTGCAAGACAGATCTGTTCAGCTGTGGAGAAGGGGATGATATCAATAATTATAAGAGGTACTTATTTTGGGCGCCCTCACCCCCATTAACAGTGCTTTGGTCATATATTTATTTGTTGTGTTCTTTTATATATCTATATCTACCTATATTAATATATATATATATATATATATATATATATATATATATATATAGATAGATAGATAGATAGATATATTGATATATACTTATAGACATATATATATGTAGATATATATAGATGTATACATACAGACATCTACATATATAAATACATTTCCCCTACTGTTGAATTATTGTGTTGGATAATATGACTGAGAAAACATGAGGTTTATTTACATCTGAAATGGCTTCATGGCAAATCATTTTGGCTATAGTGTGTAGGGTCCTGGGTTTGAGACTTGCAAGGGCTGCTTATTTTGGTGCTGGGCGGAACAGGGGCTGATGGCGTTAGAATGATTAAGGCACTTTAAAGCAGTTGTAAGTGGGTTTGCGTGGGTTTGGGCTGGAAGGGATGCCTGCCCCTCTAGCTGTGACAGCCTGCCCTCCACCTGGCGCAGGCGGTTATCCAGCTCCGTCTGAAGGACACTGTGCACCATGCCACAGACCTCGTCCCTAGTCACAAATTCCTCACTGCACCCACTTGCAGGGGGGGTGAGCCCCATCCCCTGCAGCGGTTCTACCTGAGGGTGGTGTAGGACCAGCAGATGAGGGAGGTCTGGGTTGGGTCCCAGACATGCTGGGACCCAGTACCTCGGCCAGGTGGGGTGGGAGAGGTGGATCTGCTGTGATCTGCTTTCCCATATGTGCTATGGTGTGGAAATTAACAATGAATATTGGTTAGTCCTGCACAACACACTACAGCATTAGTCAAAATAGCATGCATGGTTATTTCCACTTACCGAAAACAGTGCTATAGCAAACAGTACTTATGCATATAAGGAATGGCATTCAGGGTTGCAACAGCATGCCAGTTACTGGTATGTCAGGCAGACAATAAGATGATTATTCAACAGGGAATATTAATATGCACACAGTTTAAACAATGATAAACCAAATGGAGCAATGGTTCCAACAGTACAGGTTTGTTTAGGAACATACCCATGTTGGTTTCAGTGTGATGGTTGAATCATTTGAGTGGTGGGGGAAGGGAACACATTCAATTGACAACTGCTGTCAAGCATATTTGTCAGTACACTACTATTCACGACTCTACATTCTGACTACACTTACACTCTGCCTGGGCCACTGGGCCATGGGGCTGCTACAGCACACCAACAACTATAGATATCAACAGAGCAATTGTACCCTTATTTTAGTTATACACATCAGACCTATTTCTATACCAATTTCTTTATCTGTGGGCCTGTGCAATTGAACTGTGTGCACATTAAATTGCTGTTTCTACACATATTTCAGATTCACATATTAGTTGCATGCCCTGGAGTGTGCATTGTGCCTTTCACATACATCTACTGTGATATTCTCTGTGTGCAGGTTTTTTGGCAACTGGCAAAACTATCCATGACAGTGTGACACTTGAAGGGCTTGTCTGGGCCAGACTGCAGATTGCGGATGTCTAGTTTGCATCTATTTATAGGACTGGGGCTGATCAACACAGCAATTGTACACCTTTCATAGTTATACACATCATACTAGTATTTCTATTCAGATTTCTTTACCTGTGTGCCCTATATGGAAATGTATGTGTTGCAGTACATTATCTTTTTATTCAGATTGTATTTACAACTGTAAAACCAGACTGAGATGTTAGCGGCAGTCCCTGGATTCGAACCATGCTGTGTGTGCAAAATTGAACAACAGGCCTAGTCCTTATCAGACTAAGCTACTGGGTCAGTGTTGTGTGTTGTTTGTGACATTTCTATCTAGTACATATTTTTGTGCACAGTACTTTTATTATGACATGTTGCATTATTTGTTTCCCATTTTCAGTACAAATTATGCATATACAACAGACATTGGTGTCACTGTTTGTGAAACGTGCACATTTGCTAGATTGCACATTTGACTGTTTTACAACTACATACTGCAATTTAGATTCCTGAGTACACAGTGTAGGTTTTAAGTCTGCACCTGTTAGCCTTATACATTGCTCAGTACATTCACAGCTACATATGGCTGAATTTGAAAGGTTAACACAGGACAATGCTGGCAGACAAACAAGTAAAACACATTCTGATGGGAATATGTACTGTTTCTTTTTTCCAGTTATTTGATATGTTCATTCTAAAGTATGCAGACAAGCAGTGCTAAATCAGTTCACCTCAGTTAATGCATTCTGCATGACATACACATTTCTATTTATCAGATACAAGTGAGATGACACACACCAGTGTTTGGGATCACCTTTATTAGTTTTGACATACATATCTGTGTATGACTCAGAACTCCATAATTACTATTCCTTCATGATCTGCACAGGTGAATGCTTTTCATTTCTAACTGTTCCAGTAGCCATGACATGACACTTTCTTGGCAGGTTCACTCAGACACAGTCATACATATTCAAATATTCCTCTCCTGCATATTGTACCTTGTTTTCTACTGATATATGTATTACACAGTAGCTGGAAATACTCCATTGTAAGACTGGCAGCCTGACACAGGCATTTATTCCTGACTTTTACAGCACAATTGTATATACAGATAGTACTACCATTACTATAATTTTGATTTCTTACTGCTAATAGTAGGGGGTATTCTGTACTCACCATACTGCCGACACAGCTGGGCCAGTCACTGGGCATGAGCCTCCATATTCTGTGACCTCTCCACAGCAGCTGTATGGGGAGACATCACACATTAATCACACCTGCACAGTCACAATTTGAACTTTTTCCATACTTAGAGATTAATAAGACTGCATACTTACAAACAGGTGGGACATCCTGCACTCAAGCTTCTTGGATCCACTGGTCCAAGAGTGCACCCCTCCTCTGCTTCAGGTCATTATGGTGATGGCGTAACTGCTCACCAGTCCGGGGTATGCCAGTGGCACTGGTGTGATCATGTGCAAGCTGCTCGCAGGCCTCCGCTTTGTACTGTGAGCCCTGGTACTGGCACTGTAGCAGCCTGACATCATGGTTTTTAACTAGGAGCCCAACCACGATCCTGGAGTCCTGGATGCTCCAGCGTTTCACTTGGAAGCACACACCTTCACCAACTCCAGACCTTTTTGTCCTGCTGTGTGCAATCCCAAATGGTTATGGCTGTATTCCTGCCTCTGCAATTTAAATAGGGCAGTTTTCCCACACTTTTTCTTGACTGGCCAGTTTTAATATGCTGCACTATGCTTAGCTCTGCACAAATCTGCATAGCAATGCTTACACCAGCTAAGCAGAGCTGAAAGCAGGTAAGCAATGCTTACACTTGCAAAGCATTGCTTAAATCTATTTTTTCATTCAATTTATAAATTATTTTTTACATTTATAATTTATATATTCCCACCCTACTGTGCTATACGTGAGCTATATGATTGACATCTATCATTCAAATTCCTTAAAAGTTTATTAAATAATTTGTCACAGGGGGGATTCGAGCAAAGCATGTTCTACATGCTATACCATGGCAGTACCACTATGCTACAGCAGATTTATGACGTTTTCTGTCACAGTAGCACTTGTCTATCATTTTCAGGATTTCAGCCAGGCAAAGCATAACAGTATGCTGTGCAAACAAGCTGCGCAGTGCTTAAACTTTAGATTTATTTTGTGAAAAAAATATTACTTTTTTTTACTTTGTATTCCTTTCATCTTTCCCTACTGCTTCTAAGCATGTAGGGCAAGAGTGCATACCACTGGGGGTGTGCACTTGAAGGCTGCTGCCTTCTAGGTATTTGTGTTTTTTATTTTTGTTTTTCAGTGTCCGTAGACACTGAAATGTTAGCTGTTTACATTTTAGTGTCTACGACATTCATTTACTATATAATATTAGAGCCAGGCTCTAATATTATATAGTTTGACATTCATCTTTTTCAGAAAGTGTCATATGGCACTTTTAGAGTGAAGGGGGCATGTTTCAGTTGCAGGCACTGCTGATACACACCCCCTGTGCTCACTCCTGGTTCATGTCTGTTTAGTTTAGATAGCAGCGTGCCTTCATGCATATGCAAGGCTTGCTGCTATCCTAAATGGACACGAACCACTCCGTGCAAGAATAGCCTTATTCTTGCATGGAGCTTCATGAATCCAGGGGTATATATAGTAATAATGGAGTTTATATATTATTGTGCATTAATTTCCAAAGTTACTATTTCATCCCCAAGAACATCAAGTTCCTCAATACTTCTGTTGCCATTTAACAAAGGTGTAAAATAACCACTTTCACCTTTATGACTACCTTCTTCTGCTAGTTCATCAGTCAGATGAACAGGGTAATCTCTTTTCAAGAACATACTTTTAAGATTTTCACATTCCTCCCCTAAAGTTATAGTAAACTGTGACCATATATGTTGCCCTGACCAACTGACCCTTTATGTCTGCTCTTTTTTGAAAATAAAGATGAGCACTAGAAAAATGAAGAAAGGTGTTTGAATATATCGGTTTCCTGTAGATGCTCACTATATATCTGTTGTTCAGTAGATCCTTCCTTATTAATACATCCAAGCAGGAAATATTACTTTCATCAACACTATGTGTGAAAAACAGGAATTCTGTGGCACTGATGACATATTCAAGAAACTCACTTATTTCTTCTTTTCCACCCTTCTATAAAATAAATATATCATCTAAGTAACATAGATATAAACTGATCAAGTCCTTAAACTGACATTCCTGAATATACAATAATTCCCACTGTAACATAACTATATTGGCAAAAAAAGCAAGCCCATAAATGCACATAGATGGGAGCCATTTTCAAAATATGTTGTTCATATTATATAATCAAGAAAGCTGCACGTAAGGAAATGCTTGCTACAATTCACATGCAAAATTAAAGAAATGCCTCTAGATAGAATTTTTTGCTACTTCAAGAACTGCCAAATGCAAATGCCACAACTCTACATTGGAAATGAATAGCAAAAGTTAGTTTGGTAGAACTGGTTTACAAAGCATAACAACATTGTATTCATAACATCTGAAAGCTTACTTGCAGATTGCAGTTTATTTTATAAATCACTACAGATAACCTTTGCTGGTCTAGAACTTAGGTGTTAATGAATATCACAGAAGTTTATACTCTACAATATGTTAAGGGCATCTATATGATTTAAGCATAATATAATCCACTTCTTAAATGTCTTACTATTCATTAATGCTTACTTCATCTCTTATTACCTAAAGCATACTCAGCAAGGCACAGGAAATGTATCCTAAATGGCTAGGTATCATATTTGTACAAGGGTGAGATCCAGTAATCTGCAATGTTTCTGTTACTGCCTTCTCTGCATCTAGCTAATATGGATACCTGGTTCCTTAGTGAGACATAGGAACTATAACCTAAAGAATTATACAAGATATTCAATCCTACAGGCTGGGATCTAAGTCTAGGCATTGGTATAAATACTGTATACTCCCTGAAGCAATTACAATTTGAGAAAACTTAGTTCAAGAGCATAATTCCCTTGGAAATCTGATTTTGCAACCCTAGGCATCTTTTAGAGTTGGGAAACTGTAGGAAACCAGATCAGCAATTGTCATCTTTGTTCTTAGCAATAGAATTGTTTTCTAACAGTCTTAGGGAAGAAAGAGTGAGAGAGATAAGCTGTTACACAAGAGATTGCTTAGCTGTACAAGTCAGATGCCATGTAGCTACCCAGAAATTATTTTTTTCATACTTTATCCTGCTAGTGCAAGAGAAGCTGCTTTTCTCAAAAAGTAATTTCTGGTTAACCTCTCTATATAGTTGTATTATATTATAATTAAACTCCATGAATTGCTAATTAACTTAGGATAACTTATGACATATGATCCTCCAAGATATGGGTAGTCATTGCTAATTAAGATATTGAGTTTAGGCAAGATCCTGTATTTTGGGTTTTTCTAGTATTATATTGGGTAGGCTTATAAAGACCTTCAGGTCAGTAGTCAAGTAACCATCTATGAACTATGAACCTATAAGTCAGTCTTGGATAAACTCCTTGCATAGTGTTAATCCCTCAACACTTAATCCTTGATGTAGAGTAGTCTGGACTGTATGTCTTAATGAGCTGCCTGTTGTAGTCAAGGCTTCATGATTTCTGTCCTTCTCCCTCCATTTCTCTATTGCATGACTATAAGCAAATCATGTAACTAGAAATTGCTCCTGGGTTTCCTTAAGTGGGTTTACTTAATTGACAAGTAGATTCAAAAAGAGATGCAATTTTCTGAGCACTATGAAGCCATGACTAGTTTTATTGACTAACTGTAAAACTCTAATGACTAGCCTTATTATCTTACCAGATCCAAGGTAAATGCAAGTCTGATGTGGGACTGGTGCAAGAACTCTCTTAGATCACTAGACAAATTCCTACTTAAAGTAAATAAATCTCATAACTCTGATGGTGACTCCTTATACTGCCACATGATTGTAAAGTCTGGAAGTTACTCCCTCAACAAATCCTATCTGTTGATAATACAAGATACTTTAAACAAGAACTAAAGCAATATTTCATATCACACTGGCTATGCCCATGCTCTGCTCCAGACTAACTTCCCCCCACCTCCCATTTCTATACTACTTTGGCCACAGCTTTCTAAATCTTGTGATGAAGGTCCCTCTTCACACACAACAAAATACTGTACTATGTTACATGTTTATATTGTATCTGTACTTACACTGGCTTCTAATTTTATTGTATGCTATTCACTATGTCTTTTAGGCTATGCACTATGTTTTTACTATCTTATTTTATCATACTTGTATCTCACTGTATACCTACATCCTTTTATGCTATTCTATTACTATGTTGAGTGGAGCTTTTCTTCCTGGGTCTCTACTGAAAAAGGAATGCTTGTCCAGTGGGCATTATTCAGTAAACAAACGTAAGTAAATAAATAAATAAGATCCCAAGGAAAATGCAGATTTTACCAAATCCAAGGTAAATGCAGGTCTGAGACTGGGATGGTGCAAGGTCCCAGTTTTGTAATACATATATACTTTTGCTGGTTTACAACACACACACACACACACACACACACACACACACACACACACACACAGACACGCACACATACACACACACATGCGTGCGTGCAAGCACACATACAGCCACACACACAGCAAGCAGGACCCTCAAAGTAGCATGATCAGCTCAATTCCAGTCCAGTTTCAATAATTCTGTTGTGAGCAGCTGCTCCTCCAGTCAAAACTGTGAGGAGCCAGCAAATCTCCCACTTAACAGTCATCCATGAGTTTACAAATCTTCTGTAAGGTCATTTGCTGAACATCAGCAGAACAACCACTATGAGCATGTTGTTGCTACTCCAGTCTCAATAATTCCACTGTGAGCAGGCAGTAAAAGGCAGCATCAGTGAGTTTACAACTTGCGTAATGTCATCAGTGGAACAAGCCTTCTGTACACTTCTAGGACATTGATGCTGTATGTTTCATTTTTAAAGGGGCAAAATGTAGAGACTGAGTGGATAATTGAGACACTGCAGGATTACGCTGTATATTTTGTTTAGTTTTTAAATGAGCAAAGCAGGATGGCTAGGTAGGTAATCATTATTTAAGGCCAAGCAGGGCTGCCTAGTCAATACCAGGCAGCTTCCAAGGTTGCCTTCTGCTGGATCAGGCACTGTCTGTCATGTAGTGCTCCTGCTTCCTAATGCCATTAAGCCATTCAACAGTCAATTTAAATGCTGCTAGTACAGTGTGCTCGTTGTAAGTGCTACTATATACTCCATTTTTTGATGTTTTGCTGATCTGTAGAGTTAAAAATACTAGTTGATCAAAACCAAAACACCAGAGGTATTTTTTCACTTGTAAGTGGATTTTGATGATGTGAGGTAGTGCCAGCTCTACCAGAGAGGGTAGGGCAGTGCATGTGTAACATATGCCAGCATAGCTAGCTGGAGTTTTGTAAAGAATTATATGTCATTTGCATATAAAACTGATTTCTACAGGTGCTTGTGTTGAAAATGTATTTGTAAAGTTGCTTGTTTTAAAAATTGTACCAACAGTGTGTCCTGCTGGATAGAAAATAAATACACCTGCATATTTTCTGTATTGTAACTGTTGAAATGAATATATTATAACAGAGGACACTGGAAGAGAAGAGGTTCATCTCAGTCTAGCTAACTTTGAAAAATAATCCAAAATTAAATTACCTGGTTTAAGCCATTAAGCCATAAAGATTGTACCTTACAGTTCTGATTGCAGCGAAAGACAAAATGTCTCTGAAAACCAGGACTATGAATCCTACTGCATTGTCCTTAGGGGTGAAGTAATTGCCACCCTAGAAGAATGGAAGCTTGTGAATTGGTTTTGTTGCTTCCAAATGTTATAACACATCTTATCAAAGCTCTAGATGTGTGTATTATGACACACATATGTTAGATTCTGGTTCACTTCCTAGTAAAGGGGGTAGCGTGGAAAGTCAGGTGACCAGATGTATGTGATGTTATTCTGTAATCCAGCATTGAAATTATGTTTTAATACTAGATGAGACAGAAGTCTCAAGGCACTCTGTTTTTGGAAATGACAAGACCACTCACCCACTTCATCTTGCCTTGCCCTAGTAAGTGAACCAGGGGACAATAATTCTGTAGATCAGTCAGGAAAATGTAGTAAGATTAGTTAAGTATTGTTTTTCTGTATCTGTGTGAACCTTTCCATCTGTGTTATTTTTACTATTTCCAGTATCTGAAACTCTGGTGTTTATTGTAAATAGATATTTAGTATTTTCATGTTCTTTATTAGTTATTATGAAATATTTAAACTTTTCATTGTGACTGGACTTTTAGAGAATATTTTAAACTTTGAGAGTAGTTATATTTACTTGGTGATACTGTGGGCACTCCTGAAAGCCTTGCCATTTGGTCAACATTACCATTGGTATTAGCATTAATTTCTCTCAGTCTAATTGGGTACCCTGGTAAGAGCCTTAGAGTAGCTGGCTTTATAGGTGTTCTTCTGGTGGTGTACATACCTTATAGCCTGCACAGAGGTGGTAGAGCTAGTGAACCTGTGCCAGCCTTTCCCAGGTGTGTGTGTGTGTGTGTGTGTGTGTGTGTGTGTGTGTGTGTGTGTGTGTGTGTGTGTGTGTGTGTGTGTGTGTGTGTGTGTGTGTGTGTGTGTGTGCGTGTGTGTGTGTGTGTGTGTGTGTGTGTGTGTGTGTGTGTGTGTGTGTGCGTGTGTGTGTGTGTGTGTGTGTGTGTGTGCGTGTATGTGTGTCAGCTACTTGGAACAGGGACACTGAGAGCACTGATTTCATAGAGAGGGTGACGGAGGACTTGGCTTGGAACACCTGGCTAAGGATTTAACTCTATAGCTGTGTCAGTGGGGAGTCTTATTTGGGGCCTAGAGAGAGAGAGAGACAGAGGGAACACTAGCCCCAGGAGAGGAGTGTGTTCCCTGTCTGCTCTTAAGGAAAATTGTGCTTGGTGCAGAGAGCTGCATCTGGAAATACTGCATGTATTTATTTTTATTCTAAGTGAATGTCCTCATCTGTGTCAGTAGTGAGGATTGAGGCTCCTTGATTACTGACCCATAGCAGGGACCTCACATATTGGTGAGCAGTGATGTGGATATTAATTGAACTTCTGTAGCATGTAGGCAGTTGTCACTGAAGGTGTATGTACGCTCAGCAGCCACAAGTTAAGCATACAGAGTTTCATTTTCACAACAGTTTTATTTAATTTTTGTTAGTTTAGTTTAGTTAGGGAAAGCAGGAAAAGGTGTCAGCAGAGGATTATGGCAAGCTGATAAAGAACCAATTGGCCAAGGTGTGTGAAGCTAAAGGACTGGTGAATGCCAATCTGACTGAAGAGGAAATTAGTTCAGCCTTAATCACAGCTGCAGCATGGACCAGCAACCAAGAAGATAACCAGTCTGGAGATGGGGATTTGCAGCCCTCAGAAACAGGACAATTCATCTTTTTCTCAGAGGACTTAAAAAAATCTGCAGTTAAAGAGACTTGAACTGGAGGCAAAACATAGGGAATTCGAATCAGCAGACAGACTGCAGCATTTGGAGACTGAAGAAAATGAGAAACAGTGCTAACGTGAGAGGGAGATGCAGACTCGTCTTCAGGGTCATGGAGGTAATGGGGAAGGGAATAACCAAACCCCAAGTCATTAAATTTCTTAAACAGTTTACAGAGGGTGATAATTTTTATAGTTTTATTCTTATATACTTGAATGAGTATGTAAAGAGTATAATGTTGACCAAGGGCTCTAGGTACAGTTTCTGACCCCCTTACCCCATGGTAAAGCTCTAACTGATGTTTCTAAATCATCTGATATTGATTGTTTAAAGTATGATAAAGTTAAACAATGTTTATTGGAATGTTTTAAGTTAACACCTGAAGCTTACAGAAAAAGCTTTTTGTGAGCATAGATGCAAGTCAGATGAAAGCGTATATGATTCTATTGCTGAGTTAAGCACTTATTTTCATAGGTAAGTGAGTGGGTGTCAGGTCACCACTTTTTAAAGGTTGGCAGATATTTTGGTGAGGAAAGAAGCCCTTAACACTGTGCCTCAGGGCATGAGAATCTGGTTGGCAGACCAAGAGTGTAACTCTGCAGATGAGGTGGAGGAAAAAGGGGATCTCTATTTAGCAAGCAATTCTTCACTGCACAAGAAGGGGATACCCAGTGCTGCACTTGAATATAGGGGAACCTATGGTGGGCAGCCTAAACCACCCCAACAGAGTCCACCAGTGACAGGGGAAGCCACTAGTTAAGGTATACGGCTAGTATTAAGGGTTAGATGTTTTAAATGTAACCAGTGGGGCCATGTAGCATACAGATGTCTGCGGAAGCAAGGTGGGGAACAATTAGTGGGGGAGCCAGCAAGTGGGAATAACAGTATGTCAGAGGTAAGTTGCCTGGACACAACCGGGTTAGGAGACTATCACCAGACTTTATATCCTATCTTAGTGGATGGAAAACAGGCCACTGCTAGGAGAGACACAACCTCTGACATAACCATTGTGAAGCCTGTAGTGGTTAAAGAGGAGCAGTACTTGCTTGGGCAGTCCACTCCAGTCAGAGCATTAGGAGGGAGTCCATTCCAAATACCTTTGGCCAGGGTTCACCTCGACTGGGATTATGGAAAAAGAAGCAAGCAAGTAGGTGTGTTTTAAGATATGCTTGCAGATGTCCTGATAGGGAATGATGTTCATAAAGCAGTACCTTGTGTGTATGCAGTCAAGCTTGGAGACAAGCATGTGGGTCTGGTAGCCTGGGGGGAGACCCAGACAACCCCCACACCTAAAGCAAGGGCTGGTGAGGTGGCTATTTCAGGGAGGGAGCTACCCTGTAGCAGTGAGCCTGAAGTTGAACCATAGCTTCTGGTAGGTACTGATGTTCCCTTGGACAGAGTGACTACAATGGCAGAGGTGAGTGGTAGTATCCAGGCTGACAGTGAAGCGCCGCTGTCAGAAAATACCAGACTTCCTTAGGAAGGGGAGCTGGGAAGGGTCACAAAGGTAGAATTGAGACAGGCTCAGCTCTCAGGCCCAAACTACAAGCTTGGGGTTGGTAGTTAGGGAGGCACCTAATTCTCAAAGAGAAAGTAGGTCTGTTTACTTGAACAAAGGGTTGCTGTATAGACAGTGAACCCCTGAGTGAGGGCTAGAGGGTGAGGTAATACATCAGTTGGTAGTGCCCAGATCCTACTGGCTTGTACTTCTAGCCATAGCCCAAGGCAATCCTTTTGCAGGTCATATGGGTATAAAGCATACCAAGAGAAGTATTATGCAGAACTAGTCTGGGATTGCAAGGGATGTAACAGGATACTGCAGGATCTCTGAGCAGTGCCAATAAATAGGCAAGGCAAGAGACAAAGTCAAAGTTCCTTTGATGCCTTTGCCTGTGATTGAGGAGCCATTTCAGAGGGTAGCTATGGATATTGTGGGGCCTCTGAGTACCCCAAGTTCCACAGGGAAGAAGTATATACTGGTGGTAGTAGATTATGGTTCTCGATACCCTGAGGCAATGGCTCTGTTCTCCACTGAGGCAGAATAGGTGATAAATGTTTTGTTAGAGATTTTCAGCGGGGTAGATTTCCTAAAAGAAATACTGACTGACAAAGATGCTAATTTCATGTCAGACCTGCCCGCTTGTCTGTAGGAGCACTGTGAGGTGAAGCACCTGAAGACTACCACCTGCCACTCCTCTTGTGGCAAGGTTAAACCCTACACTAAAGACCATGCTACAGCCATTTGCAGACCAATTTAAGAGACAGTGGGACAAATATGTTGCCCATCTGCTGTTTGCATACAGACAGGTACCCCACGAATCCACAGGTTTTTCACCCCTAGAGTTGTATAAGCATGAGTGAGGGGGGCCTTTAGATTTGTTCCATGATAAGTGGGAGGGTGAATGTGAATCCCACGTGGAGTCTGCTGTGGCATATGTCCTTCACCTGAGGACATAGGCTTAGGGAGCTCATGGGCTTGGCCCAGGAGAACTTGGAAGAAGCCCAACAGCAGAAAAAGGTCTGGTATGACACGAGTGGTTCATCCTGAAAGTATGCTGTGGGACAGCAGGTTATGGTTTCATTCCTGTCAGACACTATAAGCTGCAGGCAGCTTTGGTAGGACCCTTCAAAGTGGTAAGTAAAGTTGGTGATGTAAAATTCATGGTGGATCTGCTAGGCAGGAGACAGTAGCACAAACTGTACCATGTTAGCATGATGAAGCCTTACCATGATAGGGAGGTCCTTGTGCTAAGTATTTGCATTAGGTGGCAGAAGGAGTCAGATGGGGATCTGGTGACTGATCTCCTCAGTGAGGCTCAGACTGACACCTCAATGGAATGGGTTACAAATGTCCCAGCAGCTATCCCCTACCCAGGTTTGAGAAATCTGAGCAGAGTTTGGAGACATGTTCAAGGGGAAACCTGGTACCAGGAGTGGGTTCAACAATGCAAATGTGGATGGGATCTGAAGACAGAGTATGGGTAAATGTGTTCCCAGACAGGCTCATTCCTCTCATGCAAGGTTTCTCCAGTATCATTTGGGAAACTACCCTGTGTCTTCAAAAAGGGAAGAGATGTGTGAGGTAGTGCCAGCTGTGCCAGAGAGAGTAGGGCAGTGCATGTGTAACATATGCCAGCATAGCTAGCTGGAGTTCTGTAAAGAATTATATATAATTTGTAGCTCAAACTGATATGTACAGGTGGTTGTGTTGAAAATGAATTTGTAAAGTTGCTTGTGTTAAAAATGCACCAATAGTGAGTCCTGCTGGACAGAAAAGAAATATACCTATATTTCAGACTGTTTTGTAACTGTTTAAATGAATATATTGTAACAGATGATACTGGAAAAGAAGAGATTAATCTCAGTCCAGCTAACTTTGAAAAATAGTCTGAAATTAAATTACCTGGTTTAGGCCATAAAGATTGTCTTACATTTCTGATTGCAGCCAGAGATAAAATGTATGAGAAAACCAGGACTAGGAATCCTACTGTATTGCCCTTAAGGGTGAACTAATTGCTACCTTGGAAGGGTGGACATTTTTGAAATGGTTTTATAGATTCCAGATGCTATAATACATCTTAGCAAAGGTCTATGTCTTTGAATTATGACACAAATGTGCTAGATTCTGGTTGAGTTTCTGGTAAAGGGAGTAGTGCGGGAACCAGAAGTCAGGTAACCAGATGTATGTGATGTCATTCTGTAATCCAGCACTAAAATGATGTTTTAATACTAGATGAAACAGAAGTCTCACGGTACTCTGTTTTTGGAACTGACAAGACAACTCACCCACTTCATCTTGCCTTGCTCTAGTAAGTGAACTCGGGGACAGTAATTCTGTAGATTGGTCAGAAAAATATAGTGAGTTTAGTTAAGTATTTTTTTTTTTTGTATCTGTGTGAACCTTTCTATCAGTGTTGTTTTTATATTTCCTTGTGATTGAAACTCTGATGTTTATTGTAAATAGACATTTCATATCTTCATGTTCTTTTTATTATTCATTATTAAATATATTTAAACGTGTCATTGTGGCTGGACTTTTAGAAAATATTTTAACCTTTGAGAGTACTTATATTTATTTGGTGACACTGTGACCACTCCTGAAAGCCTTACTTTTTGGTCAACATTACCATTGGTATTAGTATTAATTTCACTCAGAATAATTGGGTACCCTGGTAAGAGCCTTAGAGTAGATGGCTTTGTGGGTGTTCTCCTGACATTGTATCTACCTTATAGCTGGGCAGCGGTGGTAGAGCTTTTGAACCTGTGCCAGCCTTTCCCAGGTGTGTGTGTGTGTGCGGGGGGGGGTGTAAAAATGAAATCTCATGCCATTTGTATGGCAGCTACTTGGAATAGGGACACTGAGAGCACTGATTACACAGAGAGGGTGTTGGAGGACTTGGCTTGTAACCCCTAGCTAAGGAATTAACTCTATAGCTGTGACAGTGGGGATTCTTATTTGGAGCCTGAAGAGAAAGAGGGGAAGCTCATCCCCAGGATGGGAAATACATTTCCTGTGTGTTCTTAGGGGAAAGTGTGCTTGGTACAGAGAGCTGCATCTGGAAATACTGTGTATATCTGTCTTTGTTCCAAGTGAATGTCCCTCACCAGTGTCAATGGTGAGGATTGAGGATCCTTGATTACTGGCCCAGTGCAGGCATGTCACATGGATCTTACTGCCACAAACCTCAACATAGAACATTTGCTTATACACAATCACATGCAGTAACTTTTAAACAGAAAAAAGTTGTTGTTTCTGATATTTTATATTTTACTACTATAAGTAGAGTTTGATTAAAAGTTCACATCAGGAAATTCTTACATTTTCTCCTAAAATTCAGTTAAGTGGCCTGCTACCGTGCTATCCAGGTTTTTATTACATAATACTTATATCCTTCCAAGTGTTTACATCTCAGCTTTTCCTGGATAAACAAAACTTTTTAGTTGCCATGATATAAAGCAAGACAACAAAATACACTTTACTTATAAATGAAAGCAGACTATTGTATACTCGCATTGTCTAGATCCATGACCAAAAGTTGAGCGAATTTTCAGGTTCATAAATGTGCTTACTGCCAAGAATGGCAATCCATAACAGTTTACTTTAATTTTGTCACTAAATGGTCTTCTCACTAGCCACTGCAGTATAGTGTATGATAATTTCTGACAGTGTGTGGAAAGGGGAGCTATACCACGCTTTCTGCTTTACATCCACAGATTAAACAAGATCTCACCCAAAGTTGAGCAGCCTTAGAATGATTTCTAATAGTCTTCCCAGAAGACTATTTATTTTTAAGGTCACAGTTACTGCAAATTACTTAAAGGGATCCAAGTCTAAATGCTATTCAGAATCTAGTTTGTTTCTCTCTACTCAAGTTAGGATTGCAATTCTATGTACATGCTAGTAATTTTAATTCTGCAGTGGTTTTGTCAAAAACGTGTCTCATATGTTACATAACCTATCATCTCATTTGTCATTTATCCTGCATTACACAAATGGTAATGCTGTGTGAACTTTCTATTTGTGAGTCAACATTTTAAACATATTTTTGCAGGGCACTTTGCCTGTTGTGATATCTTATTGTTTTCTTTTTGTGTGTAATCCTCTTCTGCTCTGTGTTTGAGTCAGAATTTCCAATTAACTGTCACATCTCAGTAAATTTCTGTTTAAATAAATATCTGCATGTTGTTCATCCTTTTTCTGGGGTTCCAGATTGCACTTTAATGAATCTCTTTCACATAAACAACAGATGAAGTCTGTTTGCCTCGTCTTTACTTAACTGTATAGTCTTAGAGAAGTAATGGGTTGCCATCTAGCAGTGGCAGTTGGTTCTTCTCTCTGTCTCTGTCTCTGTCTCTCTCTCTCTCTCTCTCTTTTTTGTGTAATATCTCTATGGTACCAGTTCTACTCTGTTCAATATTCCCATCCCACAAGTAACCCACCACCCTCTTCATTTCCTCCATCACCATCCCACTGACTAAACCAACCCAACTAACAGTCTCCCACCTAACAACCCACTTTCAACATATAAACAGCATCTAACTCTTACCCTGAAACTTTTCTCTTTTTTTCTGAAAATTGATATTCTCTGTCAATTTACATGTTGCTCTGGCAGGCGTACATATATGAGACTCAACACAATGACAGTAGTGCTATCCAAGGGTATCTGCCCTGAACATTTCATAAGAATATCTAGAAGCAGTGGATCGAGGCTGGATATTCATAATGGCAGTGTACAAGTAAACAATGCACCCTGTTCAAATTTGGCAGAGTTGGGCTGCTGAACTACAGAAGTGATTCAGAGGGGTTTATATGACTTCACTGATTTTTTGGAAACTCAGAATTCATATGGTTGAGACCATATGATCGAGTTTGCATAAACTTGAAATAAAAGAATAAAAGAAATCTACATTTTAGCAGGGGGGACACACCCCTTGCAAATTATATATACCAACTCCAGCGTTATACTACAATGTGTAAAAGAGTAAATTCCCCAATCTCCTCTGTGCCATCATCTACATAAAACTGCTTCAAAAAGAATTTACCCCTTTCCTCACTGTACTGCAGTGTTGGAGTTTATATATATATATATATATATATATATATAGAGAGAGAGAGAGAGAGAGAGAGAGAGAGATCTGCCTCTCTCTTTCTCTCTCTCTCTCTCTCTCTCTCTATATATATATATATATATATATATATATATATATATATATATATAATTTGCAAAGGGTTTGTGGGGTACAGGATCTTGCTCCCCACCCCGCAAAAATTTAGATTTTTTTCCTTGAGTTTTCAGAAACTCAACCATATGGTCTTGACTAGGTGAATTTTGAGTTTTGGAAAATTCAATGAAGTAATGGAAGCCTGATTCAGGGATGTGCATAATTAGCTGACTTTGCATGCCATTAAACCCTCTTGTGAACATCTCTGTATCACCTGTTACTCTTTTTAAACAACTATTGATAGATGTTCAATAGACTAAACTGTAAGAGTCTGCTCACTTAGAAAAACTGCCTTTAGTACTGAAATAAATGGTGCTGGCCCTACTAATAATCACATCCACCCTTCCTGATAATTGTAGCATATGCTTATCTCTGTATCACTATACCATCAAGCATCCTTACTGCAAGGGTGACTGTGATGCACAAATATCTAATTTACTAACTGCTCAGATGTGTATTGAGGTTTTATGACCTGCTTTACATTTGCATACTGCACAAGGGTACTTATACAAACATTTACGAATACTACCCATTGTCATTTGCATCACTGAAGACCAACAAACCCATAAACCAGAATCACATTATTAGTGTGCTCTTATAAAACAAGAATAAAAAAATTCTGAAAACTGATATTCACTGTCACTTTATATGAAATAGCAAAATATTTGTATTTTACTTGCTCTGACAGACATGGACATATTTGAGATGCTGTGAGATACTGCTGATCAGAAAGGCCCGTGGCTTTAAATAAATGGCAAAAGTGTAGGATTCAACTCTCTTCAGAGTGTTAAGTTCCATTTGTTACTCATCTTGCTTAACTACCTCATATGTTGGTATCACCAATGATAGGGTCTATATTAGATCAGCGAACGCTTAAAAAAGTGAATGCTGATTGATCAAACTTATTTAAGTGAATGTTTAAGGGAAAGATTTCGGTTGTCCGTTTCTGTTGCTTTGGTATTTTCAGTGGTGTGGTGGAAAGTTATGGGTCAGATTCAGGTAAGTGTGTGATTGTGTGGATGTGAGTGTTAGGGTGGGTTAGGTGAGTTAGGGTTAGGGTGCGGGTTAGGTATGTGTGCGATTGTGTGGACGTGAGGGTTAGGATGGGTTAGGTGAGTTAGGGTTAGTGAGCGGATGAGGTGAGTGTGTGATAGTGACGGACATTAGGGTTTGGGTTAAGGTAAGTGGATAGTTAGTGGTGTGTGTATACTTTAGTGTAGGATTAGGTGTCAGATGTGTGTGGATTGCTGTTTGTTTGGTGTGCTTGTGTTGTGTGTATGTGTTTTGGATCGGCGATTTTTTTCCCTAGGAAAAAAAATCGCTGATCTGACAGTTCAAGATTGCAAGCTTTTGCTTACATAAGTTCTATCAATCAGCGTTCACTTTTTTAAGCGTTCGCTGATCTAATATAGACCCCAATGATAAGATAACTAGATAAATATTTTTATGTACCTCCAACCTTGGCAAACATAGTGTCTTGGGTGTTAATAAATATGCATCTTGTTTTTGAAGATGTTAAGCTATTTCTTTCTTAATGCTGTTGTTAGTGTGGTTAACATTGCACAACGTTCTATTTTGTTTTAAAACAGTTGAAATACTGTTATGAAAAAGATACCGGGAAAACATTACAGGCAGAGATGGAGAGAGAAACATAGAAGCTGTAATCAGGTTTACAAAGGACAATAGTACAGCTGAAGCTGATACAGCTGTGGGCTGCAATGCATTGCTTTGAGTAAACAAATATTTGTGTGGTATTGCAGCTTTCCTTAATATGGGGACTGGTCTCTTAAGAAAACAATTCTGTTAGGTTCTGAAAGAGTTACATTTCTAGCAAATATTCTTAATTTTTGAAAAAATGTTCCCTAACTAAATCTGTATCTTGAGATAAAAGTATATGCTGAAGTCAGGTTGATGATGTATATTAGACTGATTAATTATGCAAGTATGCAGATTGACAATGTAGCTCGCTTTCTTTATTGTGTGCATAACAACATGGCCATAGTTGTGCTATCTAAATCAGCCAGAGGGTGGAAAATCAAATAGTTACAGTTACTTGTATGTGGATAGCATATGCTATTTGCATTTGTTCTGAGACAGTCATAAAATTATGTGTTTGAGATATAAGCATGTGAAGAATGACATATCAATACACATTAGATAATACTGTTCCAGCGGATTTAAGACATCGGTAAAGGAATATCATATAAAAAACAGGGCAAAATGGAAAAACAACAGTAAGTAGTTTCTACCCAGATATGAATTAGTTCTTTAGGTTAATTATTCACTCCTAACAGCAGACGATATATAAACTATACATGGGAATTGATGTTGACAGGTTTATAGTCATTTAGAAGAAAACTCAATTAGGGCAGTAGAACAAAAGGGCAATAAAAGAAAGTCATATGGAATAAAGGATCCACTGTTGTTAAATAAAGTCATATTGGAGAACTGTAAAAAGGGGAAGAATTAAAGTATGACATGGACTGACTATAAAAAACATTTGATAGTATCCCACATTCATGGATAAAAAAATGCTTAAAATGTATAAGATACACCCTACACTGATTGACTACATTACAGTGACCATGAAACAGTGGCAGACCAATTTGCAATTAAGCCATGATAAAGGATAGATTATTATTCTATGGATAAAAATTCAAATGGGGATATTCTAGAGTGACTCTCTGTCACTGCTGCTATTCTGCCTTGCCCTTAACCCATTAAGCTGTCTACTTAACAGCATAGGCTATGGCTATAATTTGGCTCCTAGAAAACAACAAAGAGTAAAGGCCACATCTTCTCTTTGTTGATGATTTAAAACTGTATAGCTCATCAGAAGAGGAACTGAAAGCACAGCTGCAGATTGTCAAAACTTTTTCAGATGATATATGAATGTCATTTGGTTTGATAAGTGTGCAAAAGCAACCTTTAAGGCAGGAAAACTGCAGCTCCAGAAAAACATCAGTTTGGGACAAGAATGTGATATAAAAGAACTTGAGCAAGAGAGCGTCTATAAATATTTGGGAATTGATGAAGGATCAACAGTAAAACATGAACAAATACAAATAAAACTTAGTAAGGAATACTTTAGAAGACTTAAATTAATCCTGAAGACAGCATTGACATCTAGGAACAAAATCCAAGCTATAAACCAATTTGCTCTTCCTGTCCTAACTTACAGTTTTGGAGTGATTGACTGGCCCCAAAACATATTAGATAGATTGGATAGGAAAACAAGAAGGATGCTTCATGCTCACCAAATGATTTATAAAAATTAGTGTATACCAAGATTATATATTCCCCGTTCCGAATGAGAGATGGGCCTCCTTGAAATTGATTACATGTATAGATCTGTAACTGTGGGACTCCACACATATCTGCTGATCTCACAAGACCCAAATGTAGTGAAAGTTTTGAAACATGAGGAGAATAAATATAAGATGACTTCTCTGCTTAATTTAACAGAACCATATTGGCATCAAGCAGGAATGGAAATCAAACCAGAAGTAGATAAAAATCAGGTAGCTGCTGAATGTGCCAAAAAAAGAAAAGAAAAACTATAAGGTGAAGGACCAGATGAGAAGACAAGAAATGTGGAAAAAGCATAAATATAGTTGCAAGTATAGAAAACTTCTGGAAGAACCTAATATTGATCAGGAAAGAAGGAGAGACAAATTCAAACTAAAAGATGAAAGGTTAATATTGGCAGCCCAAGATATTGGGCTACATGGGTTCAGGCTATTAAGCAGTGAGACTTTTCCCTGTGGTACGTTTGGTTGGGGACACATGGCTGAAGTGGCATTTAGCTGCAGAGAAATATGGCTGTTGCAGATTCCCTGTGGGCAAAGAGAAGAATGTGGTGCCAGCCCACAGCTTCAAAAAGCAAATGCACATGGGGAAAATAATGTCCATGGCCCAAGGCAACATGAGACAGCAGGCAGTATGGCAGGCATCAGCAGCAGGCTGGCCAGTGGGCATGTCTGGCAGTAAAAATTCAGTGCAGTATGGGCAGTGTCTTTATAAATGGTGTTTGTGGAACATTACCTCCTCCACAGTGTCTAGGGAACATTACCTGAAATGCATACTGGAGCATAAATGTGACTACAGTAACATGTAGAATTTCCTCCATGCTTTAGCACACTTCTACATATTGCAGTTACATAACCATGTACTGTACACTGAACACAACACTCATTAGTTCTTCTGCCCCCATGCATTTGCTTATTAAAGCTGTGGGCATGGCAGTGCATGCTTCTCTTTCCCTGCAGGGAATTCACAACAGTCATATTTCTCTGCAGCTGAATGTCCCTTCAGCCATGTGTCACCAACCAAATGCACCATAGCAAAATGTCTTGCTGCCTAGGAGCCTGAACCTGGGCTATGTGCATATTGGTTTACAAAGTCCATTGAACATGTGTCACCAACCAAATGCACCATAGCAAAATGCCTGAACCTGGGCTATGTGCATATTGGTTTACAAAGTCCATTGAACATTTGAGAGAAACAGACAAATGTAGGTTTTGTAAAACCAAATTGGAAAGAGTTGCACACTTTTTTGCTGGTTGCGACATACTAATGGCAGAAGGACTGTATACTGAAAGGCATAATAATGTGGCAAGATTGTTGCACTGGGGATTGTGCAAATATTATGATAATGAAGACCCTGAAAAATACTGGAAACATGACCACAAAGCATCATAGAAAATGATGTAGTTTATATAACATGGGATCACCCATTACCAACAGTTCATAGGTTCATAGGTTCATAGGTTTTTACTAGGCTATCTGCCCTAAGGCATTTATAAGCCTACCCAGAGTTTTTGTGGCTTACACCACCCCTTATGTTAAAACATGCTGTGCCCATTAGTTTGTTGTGCCTCTGTCCGGCAGTGACACAGAGATGATTCCTGGGGTAAACCTACGATCTCCCATCCACCGGTCAAGATTTCTCTTGAACAGAGCCAGCGAGGTGCTCTGTCTCACATGGACCGGGATTTTATTCCACAACATAGGGAGTCTCTGGGTGACAAATCTATCCCTCCAGCATGTCCTATTTATATCCGTGCTAAGGTTTAAGTCACTTGCTCTAGTGGATCTGGTAGATTTGGATTTTTTGAGGTGGAGCATGTCCATTAAATCCGGGTTGGACATGGCCTTGTATGCCAGGCACAGGTCACCTCTGAGCAGACGGTATGTGACTGAATAGAGCTGGAGTTTCTTCAGTCTGGCAGCATATGACAGATTTTGGAGTCCCTTTATCCTTTTGGTGAGGAACTTTTGGGGTCTTTCCAATTGCTGCAGGTGTCGGGTGAGATACATCCCGAATGGGGCATTGTACTCGATCATTGGTCTGATAAGTGAAGAGTACAGGGGAACAATGACCTCACTTGATCTGGATGTGAATCCCTTCATGATCAGGTGGGCAATGTAGAAGGTTTTTCTAACCACTTTAGCAATGTGAGTGTCAAAAGAAAGGCCACTGTCAACCTGGGTCCCCAGGTCCCTGATAACCTCTTCTGTGCTTAGTGGATTGCCACCTATATGGTAGCTTGGGGTTACCTTGTTTTTCCCGAAGGGTATGACGATACATTTTTTGGCATTTAACTTCAGGCCATGGCTCTGGCACCAGCTATCAGTTTCCGTGAGATCCCTCTGAAGGATATCTGTGTCCGATGTACTTTCCACTATGGCTCCCAGTTTGCAGTCATCTGCAAACTTTGTCAGCCATAGTCCTCCTATGTTAGCCTGTACTTCTGAGAAGTAGATGCCGAACAACAGGGGGCCAAGGACTGAGCCCTGTGGGACACCACTTGTGATCGGCTTGGAGTCTGACATGGCGCCAGCTACTCTAACCCTGTGGGTTCTGTCCTTTAGCCAGTTTGCAACCCATCTTGTGACATATGGGTTTACATTTAAGCTGGTAAGTTTCTCTATAATACCCAAGTGGGGTATTGTGTCGAAAGCTTTTGCAAGGTCAAGGTAGGCTGTATGGACTGCCTTTCCCTCATCAATGGCCTTGGTGACTGTTTCGAAGAAGTCTACCAAGTTCAAAAGGCATGATCTGCCCTTGACAAAGCCAAACTGGGTCAGGTCCAATGTCTGCAAGTCCCCTATGTCTTTGTTTATGAGCTCCATTATGATCCTCTCCATAGCTTTGCAGACCAGGCTTGTTAAGCTTATGGGGCGGTAATTATCAGGGTCCGTAGAGGCACTGCCTTTGTGGAGTGGGACCACAGTTGCCGTACGCCACTCCTTGGGCACGTATCCTGTGGTAAGGCTAAGATTAAACAGCTGCCTTATGTGCAGGTTTAGTTCCTCATTGAGTTCATGTAGCACACAGCCGGGGACACCATCCGGTCCCATTGATGCTGTGTTTTTAGCTTTAGAGAGAGCAGCTTTCACCTGTGCACTGGAGATGTCTGGGAAGCTGCACTCCGCTGGGATAGTTATCTCTCCTTTTGGGGGGGAGAGGGGGGTGAAGTTTGCACTGAACCTGTCTGCCAGTATGTTGGCAATGTCTGTGGGTTCAGTGATTTTTGTATCATTTTGGACTAATTCTGAGCATATCTGGGAGTTTCCACCCAGGTTTCTAACATAGCTGAAGAAGGCCTTATGATTGTCTTTTGAATCTATGGCAATTATTCTCTCAAAGTTGGCCTTGGATGATTTTATGAGTGCTCATATTTTTTTTACTAATAATGATCAAAGGTGTCTTCTCTTTTATGGATTTTGCTCTATTATGTAACAGCTTTCTCCTCTTATTGTAAAGTTTGTTTATGGCTGGGGTCCACCAGACTGGACGTTTGCCCTTGGTGGAAAGAGTCTTGGTTTTATTAGGGATTGCCTGATCCATGCAGTCCTGGAGGTGTTCGTAGAAGGCATTTGTAAGGGCTTGCGCAGCTTGGGTTGTGGTTTCCACTGGCTCGGGGGCCTTGACAGATACCACACCAGTCTTGAGTAGTGTGAAGTTTGCTTTAGAGAAGTTCTTCACTGTGGTCTTTTTTTGTTTGGGGTGGGGCGGGGATGTGGATATCCAGTGAGATTAGTTTATGATCTGATCTCACCAATGAGGGATATACTTCCGGTGTGGAGCATTTTGTCCCCATGTTTGTGATGATGAGATCTAGTATATTTTCTCCTCTTGTGGGAACGGTGACTAGTTGTTCCATGGCATTTGAATTTATGAACTCCAGGAACCTTTGGGCTAGAAAGTTTGGGCATGAGTAATGTTCCAAGTCTATATTCGGGTAGTTGAAGTCACCCAATATAATGGTGTTTGGAGATACATTTATACCCTCCAGTGTCTTCAGGAAGGCTGTGTGTGGTTCCTGAGTTTGAGAGGGTGGCCTGTAGCATGCTACAAATTGTAGAGCAGTTTTGCCTATGGTTAATTGCACCTGGATGGTTTCCGATGCTTCATGCGTTGCCACCAACCTGGAGGTGTGGGTATCCTTGATGAATATGGATACACCCCCTCCTTTTGTGGTGTGGTCTGGGTTTTGGGGCCGGAACACATGATATGAGGTAAAACCTGATAGTGCTGGGGTGCTCTCAGGAGCCTTGAACCAGGTTTCAGTCACAGCACAGACATCAATGTTCTCCATACTGATAAGGGCCTCGAGTGCGTGCATTTTGAGATTTAGACTTCTGGCATTGAGCAGCATTACCCTTAGTTTCTTCCCATTTTTGTTTTCTAGGGTGGTAGGTTTAGAATTTGAGCCTTGCCTAAAAAAGGCACTATGGGGGTGGCAAGAGCCTTAGCCAATATCCAGAATCCCAGGGGTGACAGGTGCAAGCTGTCCCTTGTGAAGCAGCGTGGCCTGTCAAGTATGTCATCCCAGGCAGACAGACACTGGATCCCCTTTGAATGACACCAGAAATTAAGCCAATTGTTAAAGCTGATCATCTTGTCTCTATGTTGTGGCATCATTCTTGGTGAAGGAAGGATGCTGCTCAGGGTCAGGGTCATACCTGCCTGGGCTACATAATCAGAGAGCTCCTCTATGTCTCTTTTCATGTAGTCCAGGGAGGTACGTCTCAGGTCGTTCACACCAGCATGGACAATGACTGTGTCATATTTGTACTTGCTGTGGAGTGACCCGAGTGCTTGTGTTATGTGGCGGATTCTTGCGCCCGATAGGCAGCTTACTGTGACCCTCTCCTTGTTCAGCCTGGTGAGTGGGATGTCAGTGTATCTGACTATGGAGTCACCTGTGACAAGTATGTTTGGTGTTGTATTTGGCCTTAAGGGCCGTGACTGCTTTGCACACTGATTTTGTGTTTTATGTGTTGCCTGTGGTGTGTCATGAGGTGGTGGTTGCTTGGGTGTCTGCTTTGGAGGCCTCTGCTGTTTAGGTAAATTTTTGCTCAGAGCCTCCGAGTATGTCTTTGTGTGTTTATGTGTTTGATTCATTGTTGTGATAGCTTTATGTGAGACTGGTTTTGTGGTGTGTGTAGTTGCCTTCTCCTCCTGTCTGGTCTTGCCAGTCCTGAGTTGAGAGAGCTCAGCCTCCAGTTTGGCTAAATAGCTGCATCTCTCGCAAGTATTTGTGTTATGTGGGAGGAGGAGAGGGTTGTCTGTGTACATGAGGCAATTGTAACATTGCCTCAATATTCCCAGATTCACCAACTGGACAGGAGAGGACGCCAGCATCTGGCCCTTCGACATGCTAGAGAAATTAAGAAGTTTGGGGTGTAACTGAATGAGAGAGGACTTAGTAAGGAAGTGGGTACTCCTGGGGGGGGTTTCACTAGTGAGGGACTTTGTATAATAAGATAGATGCTAGAAAATTGTATACAGTGGTCCAAGAAAAGAAGACAAGAGTAGCATTCATTGATCATTGAAATTGCCACACCCAGTGACTACATTGACTTGCTTACAGAGAGACACAAAGTCATAAAATATCAGGATCTGCAGGCATAATCGATAGCAATGTGGATAAAAGATACCCAGACAGTTCCAACAGTAGTAGGAGCAGCTGGTCTTATAAAAAAAGAATCTACAATCGTATTTAGATATGTTACCAATCCATGTAACTCCGTACGAATTGCAGAAGGAGGCATTACTGGGCACATTGCGGGTGATGCGAAGAACACGTTTTGCTGACATCAAAGACTGAAATAATACTAATTTCATGAACTTTAATTGTACTTTGACTTAGGAATGGGGTCCATTCCCTTCATGGTATTAGAAACCCAAAAGATTTGGAGAAACTAAACAGAGTAATTTCACATCTCTTGACATTGGACCTCTTCTGACAGCTTTTGGTCTGAGCTATGTTTCCTAAAATGCAGTTACAAATCATATTTTTTTTTTAGAAAATTATAATCAAACAACATTATTAAGCAAAATGATGCAAACAAATTAGTATGTTTTTACAATATCTATCCTCACAATAGAATATAATATCATCATTCTCTTAAACACTAACATAATAAAGAATAAAAACTCCTAAAATATTGAACAGTAGGAAGAGGAAAAACAAAACAAAAAGCAATGAGCATTTTCCAAAGCTATGTTTTACAGGGGGTAACTCTCTTATCACACCATGATCCTATCCTATAGGGTTAAACAGTTAAATTAAAAATCCCTGGGCCAAATAGCCTCTAAAGTGCAGTTATAAATACACCCCATCTAAAGTAATTATTCCATCTTATCCATATAACCACATGCAGGTAGGTGCAAGCGTGTGTGGGTGTGCCTTCTTAGAAGGTTGGGTGTCGGGCTGGCAACTTGACACTGTAAAAATTCACTGCCAATCATTAGCAGACCAGAGTTTCACTGTGGCAAGCCCTAACCGGGAAAAGCCGAAAGACAGTATCCATATAACCACTCTTTTCTAATGGCTGATGCTCCTATATCCCCACCCATCCAACAAGTAAAAAACACATAGCATGCACAAGAAGAACCCTGCATTCTCTCTACCAAACCCAAGTACAAACTCTACTTCATTTCCAATAGGTCTTTCTATAGATACCTCTCTAAACTTACTTCCATCTATGCATTGACTTTGTGGCAAATTCCTAAACTAACAGCTAGTGCTGATCCCTTATACTTATTTTCCACATCCATCTAATAACCTCCATTAACTCTACACAAATAGTATCAACTATTTTAATTTTTTTTCAGTTTTCCACTTTAATAGTGTAGCTATCAGTTTCTGTTAACCCCATTTACACATTGCCCACCTGTCCTTGGTTTTGGGAGGTTCAAAACTTATTTTTGGAACTACCTTGCCATTTCTTTTTAAATCTCTGTTTCCCTGTATTTTGTTGGAACTATATATTCTGTTTTTTTTTTTGCCATAATTGGATTAGGAGACGGAAAATCCCTTGGAACGTTTGAAAAAGGAGATTTCCTAGATCAACTTGTCCCTGTTATCACACTTTTTAATCACATCTGCAATGGAGGGGTCAAACACTAAATCTCTACCGAACGGAGAATTTAAAATCTTCATTTTAACATCATCTGGGAGGTTGTGAGAATGAAGTTATACAAACCCTCATCAAAATAGCACAAGTGGCCATAGTAATGGAAAAAGTGTCAACAGAGCGATACACACTCTGTAAATAATGTAATGAGTAGTGAGTGACCTCTGCAATAGAAGAAACTTAGTTATTTAAAACAGTTTTTTTTTTTCACAAGAAGAATAAACTGCAGATAAAACATTCCTAACAATTTGTAAAGAACCAACTTTAACACGTGAGCCTGACAATTTAAAATTCTGAAAATCAAAGTTGCAAAAGTATATATTTTTTTCCATACCTACCAATAATTTTCCCATCCTTATCAGAAAGAGTAGGATTGAAATTAACTAAGCATCTAGCAGCAGTGGAATCAACTAAAACTATAGCTGTTGGGTCAGGTTTGGGAATAGTGTATAACAATGTAAAAGACAAAGGAACTTTATATATCCTATCTGCCTTTTAGGGGCAGCTGGCTGACTATGAGGAAAAATGTAGGCAGTAATACACACATTCTCTAAAGCAGACATAGGAGGAATTGGTGTAGGTTCTGGAAAATCCTTCTGTAACAACTCAGTACTTTCTGAGGAACTGAAAACACTGGCACATTCAAACATTAGTCTGAGGGAAAGAGAAACCCTCCACAGGGAGAATCATAAACTGAATTCTCATTTGAGTCAGAAACAGAAATCTGAGGGGAAAACATTGTATCTATCCTTGCATCTTTCTGTTCAGATTCAGAATCAAGGAGATGTAGATACATGTTTGGTTTTCTGTTTTTTTACAGGAAAAATGGAGCCATGCCAGAGTGGTTAGTGCTGGTCTCTGTGCTGCTACATATAAAAGTAAGGCCAACAGAAGTAATTAAAAAAATAGGATGGGGAGAGACATAAACAAAGTAGTAAAAATTGCTTTCCAAAGTAGTTTTAGTACATTTTCCTAGGCATACTTTACACTAACTGAGAATAAAAAGTACAATATAAGATATACCCCTGGAATTACTAATCTTCCATGCAGGACTAGCTTAGTCCTGCATGGAAGCAGCCATTTAGGAGCAGGACAGCAGCGCACCATGCATATTAATGAGGCATGCTACCCGAACTCCTAATCTTTCATGGAGCATGTAAGAGTGCAGGAGACATGTCTGAGAGCAGAGCTCTCAGAATATACATGCCCCCACAATGAAGAACAGCAGAAAGGGCTAAGAAATGAGTGAGACCACTCATAGGTGTCCGCATATCCCCACCAACAGTCCCCTCATGTACAACAGCAAGTATATAGAAATAAAATGAACAAACTCCCCCTTTTTTTTTTTTTAATCCAATTAAAGCTAACCGTAGGTGCTTAGGTGTGCCCATCGCTTAGCTACGGTTAATGCAGCTTAAATGGCTGAAGAGGATAACAAGGAAGATATATGCAAACGATGCAGCATAGTAATAGTGTAGTGGGCAGAGCATTTGCCTTACGAGCAGGCATGCCTGGTTCGAGACCCACTGCAGCACATTCCATTTTCCATGGCAAAGCATGTCACGACTAATATTTATGTTGCATAACCCACTAAATAATATATATTTATGAACTGGAGTACTGCAGTAAATGCACATGTGAGGTGTCAGTGTCATAATGAATAAAGCACTAGTAAGTTTAACCACCAATAAGCAGTAGTAAGCATATTTAAGCACAAGTAAGAGAGTATAAGCCTGTTTGCTTACAGAGTTAGCAATATTGAAGCTAACTCTCTGTAAGCATATGTAACCAGAGGTTAGCATTGCTTACCCTCGGGCAAACCCACGCAAACCCACTTGCAACTGCTCAAAAGTGCCCTAATCACTCTGTATCCAACAGCCCTTGTTCTGCCCATCAACAAAGCAAATAGGCTTGCAGGTCTTGAACCTAGGACTTTATGCACTATAGTCACAGTAGTTAACCACCAAGCCATCACAACAGTACAGAAGAAAGAGCTATCAGCAAACAAGTCTTCACTATAGTAAACTCAAACTGAACCTGTGAAAGGAATCAGTATACAGACATACGTTCCATAACCCACTACATAACATAAATATGTAAAGTGGAGTACATCAGTAAGCCCAGAAGTCAGGTGTAATTGTAATAGAGTGTTGAAGTCCCCAGTAAAACACAAGGACCCCATACAATGTACGTACACATGGATCATGGATCCTAGGTATACATATAAGATGTAATGAATAATAAATCAATGTCAAAAAGGAAATATAATGTAAATTCAAATGTAAGCAATGCTAAGCATTGCATAGGCCAGCTTAGGAGGTGTAAGAAATGTGTAGGTCAGCCAACTCAATGTGCCTTGTGCTATACCCCTTTAAACAATGCCAACCTTAGGTAAGCAGGTTTTCCCAAAGCTTAGCCTTTTCAAAACTGGACAATCATAAAAAAGTGCGGGAAATTGGTCCTACTTAAACCCAAGAGGTGGGAATACATCTCATAACTGGTTGTAGCTTCCCTTGCAGGCACTACATCAAGAAGGGGAGAGGGTGTGCACTTTCAGGTGCAGCGCTGGTGCAACCAGGAGTCCAGAGTCATGGCATGACTCCTTGTCAAAGACCATGAACAGAAACTGCTGCAGGGGCAGTACCAGGTTTCCCAATATAAGGCAGAAACCTGGGTCCATCTCACCCATGACCTCACCAGAGCCACTGGCATACCCCGAACTGGTGAGCAGGTCAGGCATCACTATACCGACCTGAAGCAGCATAAGGAGGACCTCTTGGACCAGTGGATCTAAGAGGCTAGAATGGCAGGTGATGTCCCAGCTGTGTGTAAGTATCACCCCACTATGTGTGTAATAATTGCCAGCTCATTTATATCATGGATAGGTATGGCTAAATATTCCTCCTATGTCCTCCTCAGCTGCAATGGAGTGGGCCGCGAACAAGGAGGCCCACGTAAGTCACCTGGCGAGGTTGCGATGTGAGGCAGGTCAGTAAAACTCATGCATTTACTGTCATAGGAAATAAAACTAAATGGATTAGTAAATTAATTGCCTGTATAAAACCTGTATTGTTCAAGGCAAGTACTGCATACAACAGAGAATATGGTAGGAAGAGTCTCATATAGTTTGTATGTAAATAAAGTGTAATAGTCTGACAATAAAGTTCTAACTGCTGGACTGCATGTGTATACTCTGGTATCATATGGTAATGTAGATTTGCAATCATGTAATAGTACTGTAGTACATGTAATAGTACTGTTGTATTAAGCACTGTTACCCACACTGTGCACCATAAATAGAATGCCTGTATATGACTGGTGTAATTCCCAGAGGCCATGTAGTACAACTGAGAGACACAGAGACAGAAGACAGGGAAAAAGTAGACAACAAAACCCAAATAGCACATGCAACTGAAATGTGAACTGTTGTATTTTTAGCACACACAGCCATGGTTCAAATCCTGGCAATGGGAGAAGTCTGCATACAAAATTATACCCCACAACTGTAAAGATATGTCCAGAATGTCCAGTAAAGTGGCCCATATCTGGTGCCTGTCAACCTGTCCCCCTGTGAAATCAGTGGGATGATCCCAGACATACAGGCAGCAAACAGGAAATACAACTGATTGACACAAATCTATGAGAACAAAGCTGGTACACTAGCAACTCCCCAAAACCTTATAAGAGTAAGAAGCTATGTATGTCCCATTTACACCACCATGTTGTCAAGCTGTGGCCAGAGTGTGTACAGTAACAGAGTGAGATGTATGTGCATAATAGTAATGTGTAATCTGGTACTGTGTGTGGCAACATTCAAGTAGTACTAACAAACATTTCTCCCACAGGTCTGTTGGATACCAACACTGTGTCCAGAAATACAAGAATGTTACCCTGTACTGGTACTGTTTACATTGGTAATGTATGGCACTGGGACTGATGCAGTTGCTCTGAATAATGAGGTATTACTCATCACTGTTGCCCACACTGTCCTACAAAATATAAATGTCAAGGAAATCTGTATAGGAGTGTTGTAATACATGGTCAGAATGCCAAAACACAGGAGAATTATAAGACAGAAAGCAGATAGGCGATATACAGCAATATCTATATAGCACACACAACTCTGATGGACAGTGTTTAAGTTGTAGCAGACACAGCCATGGTCTGAATCTTGGGAGTGGAAGTAGACTGCATACAGACTCATACCCCACAACTGTACAGATAAGACCATTATGTCCGGTATATGGGCCCATATCTGCTGCCTGTCCCCCTGTCCCCCTGGGAAGTATGTGGGATGATCCCAGATGTTTAGCCAACAAACAGGGAATAAGTGTGATTGTCAAACATCTATGAGAACAAACCTGTCACTGTAGCAACTCCTGAAACTGTAAGGAAAGTAATAAGCCAAGTATGTCCTATCTACACCCCCATGTTGTCAAGCCGTGACCAGATTGTGCATAGTAACAGAGTGAGATGTATGTGCACAATACTAATGTGTAATCTGGAACTTTGTGTGGCAACAATCAGGTAGTGCTAACAATCATTGCTCCCACAGGTACATCGGATACAAACACTGTGCTGAGAAATAAAAACCTTAATACCCTGTACTTGTACTGTTTACTCTGGTATTGTAGGGAATAGTGAGTGTTGCAGTTTCTCTGAATAATAAAGTATCACTGATCACCATCACCCACACTGTGCTATATAATATAACTGTGTAGGAAAGCATGTATATGTGTGTGTCAAGTCAATAAAGGTTGAAGAGGGCAATAGTCTAGATATGTCCCAGTACACTTGCATGTGGTCAAGACATGGCCAGAGTCTGTGAAGAGTCAGATAGCTATGTGCACAACATCAACCTGGAATCTGGGAGTATGTGTAGAAACAGTTAGTGTTAACAACATTTCCTCCACAGGTATACCAGGTAAGAGGTGTATACAGCAGGTAAAACAAGTTCATGTATAACGATGACAACGGCCATATTACTGTCCAAACTAAGGCTATAGAGTAGTGTAGTAATATTTGTAAGGTACAGATAACAGCACTGACTAGGAAAGTAATGTGTACTACAGGAATATACTAGTTGTTAATTGACATCTTTCTCTCCCCACCACCAAATCTCCAACAATAAATTACATACCCACCCCAACCGGTATGTAATGTCTCCAATGTTCTGACTATGTCATATTGGTTAATAAATATTTATATTTGTTTCCATGCATGTGCTATATTGAATTATTCCAACATTGGTGGCATGGTGCCATCAATGTACCTGCATGCTGTTGTTATTACCACTGTGGTCCCATATATGCATGTGTTCTGTTTGCTATGCAACTGTTCCATATCTGGTGTCTGGGTTAATAGGAATATCTATGCATGCTGTTACACCTAACCCTGGAATGTGTTGACTATTACTAACCCACATATGATTATAAAATCTAAATACTATAGCACATTTGGGAAGGCCGGTCCCAGCGGACCCACCTGTCCCACCTCAGCTGGCCATGGCACCGGGCACCAGCATGTCTGGGGCCAAACCTGGGTCCTTCTCATCCGTTGGTCCTGCACCACCTTCGGATAAAACCACCTCAGGGGATGGGGCTCACAACCACCCTGGGAGCAGGCACAGAAAGGTACCTGTCACCCGTCGCCAGGTCTGGGTCGTGGTGCATAGAGAGCTGAATCAGCAGCTTGGTGATCTACTACGGCAGCTCGAGGGCCGCATGTCATGACTAGAGCATCAGTCTGGCTCTGCAACTCAGCCCCCAGCACAGCCACCATCGGGGCTGAGAAGGTGCAGTGGTGATTACGCATGGGTGGGGATCTCAGTCCCACTGTCTCCACTAGGGGGCTCATGGGCTTCCGATTTCCCATCACCCCTCCCCATCAAGGTGTTTACCCCCAACATGTGTCATATACCACCCTTGTATGCATCTTGTTTGTCTTGTCTGTTAACCTACCCAACATACCTTCCCAAATATACCTACTACCCCTCCCCGACATCCCACTCTCACCTGAAATAAAATCTGTTCCCAAAAAAAATCATGCCCCATACATAGCTGTCCATTTCACACACATGCCCACTGGACACATGTATTCAGATCTAATTGGCATCACAACATATTATTGTTGTCCTCGCCCCTCTCTCAGGGGTTTGAGTGTCCAAATCTACCTCCAAATTCAGTGTATATGCACAGTTGTTGCTGTAGAAAAAATGGGCAGCTATGGACCTTCCGTACACCCTTCCTGCACATCCCTAGCTATTTTTCCTACTGTCTTTCCCTCTTTGTGCCCCTTTTTCACCACTTTCCTATCGACTCTTTTTTCTTTTCTTTTAAAGAAATTAGCATGGGGGAAAGCAGGAGTAAGCACATTTAAGCAGCAGTAAGCGGGTTTGCATGGGGTAAGCAATGCCTACACGGGTTAAGCAATTTAGAAGCTAACTGAGTGTAAGAAACTGTAACCGGAGGTTAGCAGTGCTTACCACAGTGCAAACCTGTGCAAACCCAATTACAACTGCTCAAGAGTGCCTTAATGACTCTATATCCAACGGCCCTTGTTCTGCCTAGCAACAAAATAAACTGCCTCTGCGAGGGTTAAACCCAGGACCCTGCACACCATAGCCAAAGTGATTTAGCACTAAGCCATGTCAGATATAAATAAGCCTGATGTTTTCACAAACATAGTCATTCAACAGTACAGGGAATGTATTCCAACATGTAGATGTATCGTGTGTGTGCTTATATGTATATTAATATCTAAATAGATAAAACATATCTATACATGTAGATATAAATATAATATAGAAATATATACACACACATACACACACACACACACACACACACACACACATATATATATATATATATATATATATATATATATATATATTATATATAAACATATATACATACTAATGCATACATCTATAGATATATATGTCTACATCTATATTATATATATATATATATATATATATATATATATATATACATATACATACATATATATATATATATATATATATGTATGTATATGTATATATATATATATATATATATATATATATATATATATATATATATATATTACATCTGTAGATAACTTGGAAACATAACATAAATATATTTGTCCACATGCACGATTAGTGGGGTTGAGAGGCCCCAGACAACATACATCTTGTACGAATAGGTATCCCCCCCCACAGTCAAACACGTCTGCCCTGTAATATACTATCAACTGCTGCAGATCCGATACACAGGACCTGACACGACATGGGCACAAGATGATAACAGTACTCCATCTAACCTGTATGATGACAGGCTGGTATCAGTAACATATCATACAGTGCTGTCTAGCTCCCATAGGGAATGTACAATGTGGAAGCAATCAACATCCCTAGGATACATATACACAGACACATATATGCAGATACAGATATACAGATATACATAGATAGATAGATAGATAGATAGATAGATAGATAGATAGATAGATAGATAGATAAATATGTAACTACACATATGCACGCAGAGATATGTATCGTAAGATACATATGCAGAAGGTGCACACAATATGGAACAGCCACTATTCCTACAGTTACCATCTTATCAAATGGAAACTGTATGAGCCACCCATACAAATGACAATCATTGCCTGCAACATATACCCACAGAGAGGTCAAAGGATATAACACCACACACAGGTTTGCATAAATGGGAAGGCTTTATTTGTGTACTATTACAGTTGTATATGTCATGTCATATAGCTGTTTAGACACGGGCATCCATATAAACTGAGTAATGCAACTGTGAATCAGTTATACTAATAGAGTAGTCTGGAAAGGTTTGCAAATGTTGCTGTCCAGGCCAAGGCCATCAAGTAGTGCAATAGTAAAGACAGACTGGGCCACAGGATACCAAACAATTAACAGTAAGTAATGCAGATGTATAGTTCAGTAGCCTCTAGCTACACTCTGTAGACAATCCCTTGGGGTAAAGACCCCAGCTGACAAAATGGGATGAAACTGCTACATAACAAGGCATAACTGACACCATCACAAGCACACTGACAAACAGAACAGTCTGTATGGCAGGTGGCAGTAGGCCTGCATTTACCCAAGGTGGATTTTATGGTAATGTACATCCAGATACCTTAAGGCAGCTCACCTCTGATACCCTCACATGTTGTAACAGCCTAGGTTAGTTATGGTGTATCCTCCCCAAGACTCAGTAATACAGGGCCATATACCACTGTTACATACACTGGCCTCTGTGTATAAGGGCACACATGTATTGTGTAGGGGAAGCCCAGACATATATGGCCCCAACCCAACCGTATGTGTGGAGGACACAACAGCAGTGGACTGATGGCTAGAATGGCAGCATGACATACTCACAGCCCACAAAAGAACAACCCTTGACAGCATGTCATATGTGCAAAGCCTGGTATGTAGGTGGAGGACAGAGGCTGGAACACAGGTCCATATGTGGAAAACTGTTGTCATACACCAAGAAAGTCACTAGTGTTACAGGATAGTCTGAAACATACCCTTAGTCAGGAATGTGAAGTTAGAAACAGAAATGGATGTAGCCATGTACTGATAGCACTCAACACACACACGACAAGTGAAACATCTGACACAAGACTTGTGTAGTGGACAGACAAAACATAATAGGCACACCTCTGGCAATCAAGAGGATAGGCCCACAGCTGGGAGCTATGCAGACAGAATGCATTCCAAGGTAAAGTATATGTACACACAAACCCTGTTCCACCAGTACTATACAATGCATACAACAACTCTACTCACACTCTGTCTGTAGTTCTGGAACCCCCTATAAATATGTAGCTGGCCTGGGTGTGCAGGTTCTCCTGTAAGAGTTATTGCTACCTGATGTCTGTAACACTGATGCCCACACACAGGAAGGATGCCCATCACACAGGAAAGTTAATGGGACCACACCCACATGAGATAGGGATTGATAGTAGGTGGTTGCCATGACAGTGGTAATTGGAAGTACTATACAGCAAGCTGCATGCAGTTAGCAAGTGGTGGACACTGACTGGTGCAGAGGCTATCACCTGATCATGTGCATCACCTACAAAACCATGCTGCAATCTATTCAAAGCAGCTCAATCTATTTACTGGAGAGAGGCAGAGAGAGAGAGAGAGAGAAAGAGAAAGAAAGAAATAGAAGAAAAAATAACAAGCCTAAGGCAAAGGCAAAGCAAAAGCCAAAGGAAAAGAGCTATAAGAACATCCAGCAAACTATCCAGAACAGACATAATTACCACAACAGGTATGTGAAGTATATATGCATGTAACTGAATGCAGTACCTGGTCCATAATAATGGGATAGATGATGTGGAATGATTTATATGTGCTATCAGGTGTTGTTGTAATGATGTTCAACTGAACAACTGCTATAGACAATAGTGTCTGTCCCTGTGGGTTGTGGGCCATAGCCGTCAACTATGCAGATCAGCACTGACTGACAAGATGTAAGCCATCATAGCATGTGTTGTGTAATGGGAAGTATGTATATTACGTGGCCAATAGCTGGTGGTGGAAGTAATGCCATTATGATAGACACATGAGATCCACAGCCCACCCCTTGCAGGATACTCAGGTTAATCTTTAATGTAGTATGCAGGAATGCCATAGGTGTGTAATAGGGTTACCTGCAATCAGATCCTACATATACCCCCTAATGTCTGCTGTGTCCATATGTGGCACCTGTCTGCATTGTAACAAGGCAGAACAATGCAGCTGTGCAGGAAGGTGTTGCGAGATTGTGGACCTGATGTCTGAATGTACTCCACATATAGGTATGCATATGTGTACATATGTACACATATATAATGTGTATACATATATATATATATATATATATATATATATATTAGCATGCATGTCCACAAATATACAGATACCCATTTGTAGACATATATATGAGCACATATATACATCACATATAGCTACAAATATATAGATATATACCTATATGCACATGTCTACATATATACAAACACAAACATATATATATATATATATATATATATATATATATATATATATGTCAATACATGTCTCCTATATTACTACCACAGTGATGCATGCTATGTGTAAGGCAACAACACGCATAGCAATACACACAGATATCTACAGCTGGCAGTGTGTGCAACATGGACGGGTATGTAACATGTTACTCCATTGTTGGGACCACATTGCCCTCATCTGTGAAGTATGCAACGGGAACATGGGGAAGTATGGCAGGTATAGTTGTGGAGGTGGTCAGGGTTGGTAGATATAGAGGACAGTCTACAGGGGTGGTATGTGATACGTGGTGGGTAACACCCTGGATGGTGTGTGTGGTCTGTGATGTAGACACCCCATGGGCCCCAATATGGGCACAATAGGCGCAGGCCTCCCACCCACTGCTACTTACAACAGTAGTCCACATCCTGAAGGTGCCTGGCCAAGAGGCTGAGCAGAAGGAGCATGTCAGCCCTTTGAATGTGTACTGGGTGCCTCAGAGTGATGTAGCACATCCCACATGTGTCTGTGGAGCCCAGTATGGAACAGACTCTGGACCTGACCTCAGGGGACAGGAACATGTCAGTGTGTGCCCCTGGGGGTGACAACATCCCCTGGGTTGGTTCTACCTCATGGTATTGCTGGACCAGTACATTAGGAGGCCCCTGGTTGGGACACACATATGATGTGGCCAGGTAACATGGGCAGATGGGTTTGGAGAGGTGGTTCATCTAGCCAATAGTACATACACATGTTACTGTGTCACTGTCATAGAACATATGTTGGTAGTAATAGTCTACACATTCCCAGAACATGTCCACCAGCATGCATAGATATCCCTAATAACACAGAATGTCAGATGTGCAGCAATTACAAAGCAGCCATACCACAGGCATATATGGAACAATAGTGGCCCTGACAATGGCATGCAGGTGAATAGTCTGTAACAGGCTAGAATTGATAGTGTCCACACAGGGAACATGGCTACAATCACATAGCAGAAAGTGTGGTACAATGCAATATTTGTCCCACTGGTAATTAAGCTGTAGCCATACCTAATGAGTTGTGTGTACGGTTTGTTGAAGCTGATATGGGGGAGTGACAGAGATGTGTATTATGAACTACGGTAACCTTGCTGTATGAGTTGCTCAGATTTGTTTCCATCTTTATGTCTTTCAGCCAAGATGTCACATGCATGCTTGCCTACCTATTCAACAGCTGAGAATGAAGTGCTTATCACACACCTGATCCAGCACTACCCAGTGCTGTTTGGCAGGGCTGCCCATGAACAGCAGGAGCAGACTGCCCTGTGGAACGACTTAGTCCACAGGGTCAATGATGTTGGACTGCACAACCGTAGTTATGAGCAGGTCCAGCATCATTATACTGACCTGCTTCACAATGCTGTTGGTGTGCTGCTGCAGTCCAGGGGGATTGCTTCACCACGGGGGGGCATGCCATCCATCCCTCCCTGACATTTGTTGAGGAGCTCCTGGCCAGCCTCATAGCACCTGCCCATCCAGCCAGCCACCAACCGCTGGACACCTTTGTGGAGGTGGGTGGCACCCACACACCAGCCAAAGAGCATGCAGGTAAGGACACAGGGCACATCAGTAGACCACTGTTGCGAATACATCCACATCGGTACAGGTAGATCATGCATATCTGACATATTATAGATATATTGTGTTGTTGCATAGTAATGATAAACAGATGTCCAGATGTGGCAGTATTGAGGAAATGTACTGTTGATGTATTGTAATACTGCACCCACCCTGTAGCACTGCCACAGATGTGGCCACTGACATTGCATCTCTCACCATCTTATGTAGGTCCCTCCGGGATACCACCAAGGCAGCAGCCTGTAGCTGGTGAGTATGGTTTATGTAGATGCTTGCCAACACACCGGGCATGTAATGGCAATGGTATATTCCATGCACACATCTAACACACCTACCCTGAATGTATGCTGTACATGTGCACATATTGTTGCTGTGAAATGCACTGCATCACAGGGGTGACCATGTTGGGGTACTGGAAGGGTATGTCAGACACCTGCATGATAACTACTATTCTATCATTGTGGAATGTGTCCACAGGGAGTAACATAATGGTGAAATACATGGCCTACAGTAGGGACATGTTCGGAACAACAGCCATATACAGTGCAACACCAGTGTATATACTTGTAGGACAATGGCAACTGCTGCAGAGATATACCATGGCAAAATGCATTACAGTAGTCCACATGATCCACTGGGACTAGGCTGTAACATGTGGTGTTCAGTGTATGGGACACTGCAAATTGACACATATGTGAAGGGTTTACTTATCACGCATCTGCAAAAAGGTTGAAGGGGGTGTCAGCATGACACACCAGTCCACTGCAGCAGGGATCCTAAAGGATGCTAGGAATGGCTCTATCTGTGCATAGTCAGGTTCAGGACCTGTGGCAGCCATAACCCTACCCCCACAGCAATAGTGACAGCAGTATTTGAACAGCATGGGATGTGCAAATGAGTAGACCTTGCAATCATGCAGAATAGGGGGACATGTGTAGGGCAGACTGAACATACACTGGCAAATGCAGATGGCCCACACTGGTATACCCTTGCCAGGAGTAGTGACTGCTGTAGTAAACACAACAAGAGGTGTGATAAGAGTGTGCACACATATGCCCACATGGTGTGTATGCATCAAGGTCAGCAGCCGCACACCTAACACAATCTGTAGACACTGCATGTGAAAGTACAGGACATATGTCACATATCGGGCTCATGTACTGCTAAGATATGCGGTGATGTGGTCCATGGCAGATCAAGGATGGGTGGTTCAAATCAATAAAGGTGTGTACACTCCCCATAGCCATGGTATGCTCTGATGGTTGTCAGTGTAAGAGTATTGGAATAGTCATACATCGTCCGCCGATGTTGAGAGCTGTGCATCAGATATCAGGCATTCACAAATGACATCTGTCCACATATCATACCAGGTATGTGTTGCTGGAAAATATAAGGGCTGTGAGCAATAAAGCTGACATAACAGACACAGTAGTACACCTTCAACAATGGGCCGTATATCTGTGAGGTGTGGTGCACAGTACAGAGCAGGGTGCAGAACAAGTGCACAGAAATACCATGTTCATGGGTGCAGTGGTATCCAGGAGAAGGGGCTTCACCTAGTGACACAGCACATGCAGCACACATATGTATACTGTTGCCAGCATGGATTGACTATAACTGCACTGCATGATGTGAGGTACCATATGTTATGCGTGTTGACAGAGGGGTAATAGGAGGACTGTGTGTACTTTCATTGTGCAACTTTGCCTGTATGTGTGTGTGGGTCCTGGTGGGTAGTCAGTTTGTCTGTAGGGTAACTCTGGTGAAGTGGTGGGAGGTTGATGCATGTAGGATGCTTGTGTGCATGTGTGTGTGTGTTTATGTGGCAGGCCATGTATGCACATGTGTTTGTGGGGTGTTTATACAGCAGTACCTCCCTCTGGGATCATTCAGTTCATGTACATGGACTGCCACATTACACACCAGGAATACCTATCATGTATGTAATCACAGGACAGCTGATAGTATAATATGGTCTGAAGCATGGAACAGGCATCCAGAAGGAAGGTAGACACATTCAGCAGAGAGGTCACCCACAACCCATGTATGCAGCACTACAGATGCATTGAGGAAGTACTAGTCAACACCAGTGAGAGCATCCAAATATTACATTTGTCACATGATGGGCTGAAGGAGCAGCATATCTGGCATGTACTGAGTATTACATACACATGACACACCAGTGCATGATATTATGGATAGAACATAGTAGCCCACACATATAGGGGCCATCCACATGATGCCTGTACATACAGAGGGTGCATACTGAATGACAGCAGTGAGGCCATGTAAAACCACTTCACACAGGTCAGGCAGGTAAAGTAGCAACAGGCCTTGCATTGTGACTGCTTGTGTAGGCATTTAGAGGACTGATATGTTAATGAGTTGTATCAATATGTGTATGTTAACAAGTGTGATGCAGGATGGGGTACCACATGGACATATACATGGGACTTTCTGTAAAGCCATGGACAGGTAGGTATTACAGAGGTGTGTGTTTGTGTGTGTGTGTGTGTGTGTGTGTGTGTGTGTGTGTGTGTGTGTGTGTGTGTGTGTGTGTGTGTGTGTGTGTGCACTGTTAAGTAATGCTGCACAGGTTTTAAAGTGCATCTATTGTTTTCCCCCACAGGTGGTGAGGTGGGTCAGGGTCCCTCTTGCATGCAATCTGATGTTGGTGTCCATACAAACACCGAAGATGATGATAGTACTGTTGAGGCACAGGTGGGGTTGTCAGGGGCCAACACTGTGCCAACATTTGACATACCCCTTTTAGCCAACCCAACCCCACACACAGTTTCAGTGCCTATACACATCCCATCACCAGTGGCCATAGTGGAGGGACAGCTGGCATTTGGTGGCAGTGCACAGGAAAGTATGTTAATCAAGCTTACTGTGTCCAGTCACAGCAGGCATAGCCGCATACCTGGCAGGGCACCACATAGGCAGATGTCCCAGAGTGCTCATAGTAGGGCCACTGCACATCATGCCCCTGGTAAAGGTGACATAGCTGGTACCAGCAGGCA